>NC_057800.1:149952443-149957255 GCF_018294505.1 Triticum aestivum | reverse complement strand
CTCACATCCTGGACCGACAAGGGTCCGGACTGGGGGTCGGTCAACGAGGTGTTGCTGCTACAGAAACGTGTCCAAGGCATGATAGCGAAGGAGATTACCCTCGCTGATGTGATCCAAGTAATGTTGATCCGCCAAGTACTTCCCTGCCAGCGGCTGCCCCTCAACAAGTGGGAGTTCATTCCGGAAGGGCCACAGACCCTACAACGGTTCTATGGCACAAGGATAAAGGGGTCTGGAATCTGCTTTTTAAGAAGCGGAAGTCGTGGACAAAGTCATCGGACGACACCGGCCTCGACTGCAATCATCCAGCCTCCGAGGTAAATTCTAAAACCTCTGAACACCAATTGGTGTGTCCATCCAAAGGAGAACTATTGAGTAGTTCATCTCCAAACAGGTCTGGACCAAGAAGGCGGAACAGATACGGTGTCCGGCTCCACTCCCCGAAAACCCAGCCGATCACTACAAAAATACACTTTTGTGATGATACGTGTTTGTCATAGTAGGTCACGTTTTCTGTCATGCATGTACATCCATGAAAAATTTATGACAGAATCAAGATAGTCATACATGTGCTGTCATAGCAGTGTTCCATGACATTACCAAAATTATCATCACGGAAGTGTCCACTTCCATGACAATAAATCGCGTGTCACAGAAGTGCTTTTGTCAAGGGTGACCGACACGTGGCATCCACCGTAATGGAACGCCGTTAAGCTATCGGTTCCGATTTTGGATCCGATAACCCATTAACAGCCCCGACAAATGGGGATTTTCCACGTGTAAAATCATCATTGGCTGGAGGGAAATCGTGTCGGCTCACCATTGGGACAGATGTCATCCACTCATTGGACCCAATGCGCCTATGATACATCAACACGTGGCACGGCCCAATAGAGGCCCATTCCTATGAAAAAGCCAGCCCGTTTGACTTGGTCAAAAGGTAGCGAGCTGGCCCACGGGAAGCCTGTTAACGGCATGTTCGCATATAGCCCATTTACAGCCCGCTATCCTAGGGCCCGTTTACGGCCTATCCTAATTAGGCCCAGTAGCGTCATCTTGGTCGTCCAATATAATTACAGCATGTTTTAACTTCTGGCCCATGTATGGCCCATGACGTCTTTCTGCCCATATGAGGCCCTTAGTAACCCTCAGCCCCTCAACGGCCCATGGTAAAACTAGCCCGTAATAAACAGTGTATCACTTTATACCCATTAACAGCCCATTATTCTGTTGGACCATTTCCAGCCCATGTTATCTTTCTGCCTTTTGGTAATTTAGAGTGATGGTAACAACCAGTGGATGGATCCAAAAATAATGATAGCAGGCTGATGATTGCTTTAATTTAATAAAAAGACAGATGATGATTGCTTTACAGATACGGTGTCCGGCTCCGCTCCCCGAAAACCCAGCCGACCACAACAAAAAATACACTTTTGTGATGATATGTGTTTGTCATAGTAGGTCACGTTTTCTGTCATGCATGTACATCCATGAAAAATTTATGACAGAATCAAGATAGTCATACATGTGCTATCATAGCAGTGTTCCATGACATTACCAAAATTATCATCACGGAAGTGTCCACTTCCATGACAATAAATCGCGTGTCACAGAAGTGCTTTTGTCAAGGGTGACCGACACGTGGCATCCACCGTAACGGAACGCCGTTAAGCTATCAGTTCCGATTTTGGATCCGATAACCCATTAACAGCCCCGACAAATGGGGATTTTCCACGTGTAAAATCATCATTGGCTGGAGGAAACACGTGTCGGCTCACCATTGGGACAGATGTCATCCACTCATTGGACCCAATGCGCCTATGATACATCGACACGTGGCACGGCCCAACAGAGGCCCATTCCTATGAAAAAGCCAGCCCGTTTGACTTGGTCAAAAGGTAGCGAGCTAGCCCACGGGAAGCCTGTTAACGGCATGTTCGCATATAGCCCATTTACAGCCCGCTATCCCAGGGCCCGTTTACGGCCTATCCTAATTAGGCCCAGTAGCGTCATCTTGGTCGTCCAATATAATTACAGCATGTTTTAACTTCCGGCCCATGTATGGCCCATGACGTCTTTCTGCCCATATGAGGCCCTTAGTAACCCTCAGCCCCTTAACGGCCCATGGTAAAACTAGCCCGTAATAAACAGTGTATCACTTTATACCCATTAACGGCCCATTATTCTGTTGGACCATTTCCAGCCCATGTTATCTTTCTGCCTTCTGGTAGTTTAGAGTGATGGTAACAACCAGTGGATGGATCCAAAAATAATGATAGCAGGCTGATGATTGCTTTAATTTAATAAAAAGACAGATGATGATTGCTTTACAGATACGGTGTCCGGCTCCGCTCCCCGAAAACCCAGCCGATCACTACAAAAAATACACTTTTGTGATGATACGTGTTTGTCATAGTAGGTCACGTTTTCTGTCATGCATGTACATCCATGAAAAATTTATGACAGAATCAAGATAGTCATACATGTGCTGTCATAGCAGTGTTCCATGACATTACCAAAATTATCATCACGGAAGTGTCCACTTCCATGACAATAAATCGCGTGTCACAGAAGTGCTTTTGTCAAGGGTGACCGACACGTGGCATCCACCGTAACGGAACGCCGTTAAGCTATCGGTTCCGATTTTGGATCCGATAACCCATTAACAGCCCCGACAAATGGGGATTTTCCACGTGTAAAATCATCATTGGCTGGAGGAAACACGTGTCGGCTCACCATTGGGACAGATGTCATCCACTCATTGGACCCAATGCGCCTATGATACATCGACACGTGGCATGGCCCAACAGAGGCCCATTCCTATGAAAAAGCCAGCCCGTTTGACTTGGTCAAAAGGTAGCGAGCTGGCCCACGGGAAGCCTGTTAACGGCATGTTCGCATATAGCCCATTTACAGCCCGCTATCCCAGGGCCCGTTTACGGCCTATCCTAATTAGGCCCAGTAGCGTCATCTTGGTCGTCCAATATAATTACAGCATGTTTTAACTTCCGGCCCATGTATGGCCCATGACGTCTTTCTGCCCATATGAGGCCCTTAGTAACCCTCAGCCCCTTAACGGCCCATGGTAAAACTAGCCCGTAATAAACAGTGTATCACTTTATACCCATTAACGGCCCATTATTCTGTTGGACCATTTCCAGCCCATGTTATCTTTCTGCCTTCTGGTAATTTAGAGTGATGGTAACAACCAGTGGATGGATCCAAAAATAATGATAGCAGGCTGATGATTGCTTTAATTTAATAAAAAGACAGATGATGATTGCTTTACTATTTGTTTCCCACCCAAGATTAACAACATAGGCATACCCTAGGTGAACCAGATATTAGACAGAGATACTATTCATCGCTTCCTCAATATGTGCCCCATAACTAATTTAGAACTCAAGTTTGAACATTTATTTGCACCTGACTTGGAGTTCAAGAGGTAAACAGGACGATAAAGTAGCAGTTAATTTTGGGCAATGCATAACATGAGCAGAAACAAAAGAGTGTGAACTCTCTTGTGGACCCGTGTACTCCTCAGGTTCATCTGCTGAGTCGATGATGGTGATGCCGTTGTGGTGGGTGCCAGTAGCAGGGAAGGAGATCTGAGGCGGCGAAAGATGGTCAGGAGTCGTGATGTCTAGTTTGGTGGATGTTTCTGCCTATGGAGCAGCTCATTTGAGGTGGACGACGTCGCGGCAGGAGCAGGATAAACCACACAAAGTTCCCTTCGACACCTACCTGTAACTGAAGTAATTCTGTAAGTGCTCATTTGGCTTGCATGACTCTAAAAACGCAGGGATAGGAAAAACACCAGAATAGGATAGGAATGCACATGGTAAACAGAGCATTTGTAAACACAGGATTTCTGTCAACTTGAGTGTTTGGTTTACAGGAATTGGAAGAGGAGAGGAATGCAAAGAAACATGGCAAAAATAAAGTGAAACCATATGAAAGCGTGTACAGTTAGAATGTTATTCCGCCACTAATGCACTTGGTCTTGTTTTCATGCATAGGATTTTGAAAAGTAGGTCCATGTGGATGTTTTGCTTCATTCCTTTCAACAAAATGCATGAATAATTGAATAGTAGAGTGCCATTGGAAAATTCCCTATTGCTATGTTTTTCCGTTGAACCAAAATAGCCCTAATGGATCGACATGAATGTATAGTAATAAGTGATGCAACAAGTGTACAACCTCTTTGCCGTAGCCGTGTCAACCTCGGCATCATTGGGTTGGTCGCTGAAGCAGTTGAGGCAGAGGTAGCTGTCGAAGGTGTGGAGGAAGATCTGAGGAATCTATAGACGGCGTCCAGGGCACTGCTTTGTTGTGATGGATCGTTCTGTCGTTGGAGCAGCTGCGGTGAGCCATAAGACATCAAGGCTAAAGCAGCACAAGACAGACATTGTCAATCTCAAGTGGGATTCTAATAGCATCTCCAATAGATGATGTAAAATAGATGTAAAATTTACATCACCAAAACCACCTGCCTACAACAGATGAGGTAAAAACTGTTAACTCTGAACTTAACTGTCGAAACTGAAATTTACTGTGGAATCTGAATGTTACTGTCAAAATTGAACGCAATGGTAGCAGAGAGGCACTTGACATGTAGTTTAGGGAGGGCCTGCAGTTCATCTTCAACCTGCACCCCCCTGAGCCGCCAGCCGCCACCGGCCGAACCGCCGGCTGCTGCGCTGCCTCGCTGCCCCGAAACAACTCCCCACCGTCCCGGCCAGCCCTATAGCCACCACGCCCCCACCCTGAATCCTAAGATAGATAGTGGGGTACCTCTCCAGCGAGCCCCAT
>NC_057800.1:149934849-149952244 GCF_018294505.1 Triticum aestivum | reverse complement strand
AAAATCGACTGACCCAAAAGTCGATTCAGTCGACTAAAGTGTAGCTAAATCGGAGCAGAGCAGCAGCACGAGCGAGGGGGAGAGCAGCAGCTGCTGTGCGAGCGAGCGAGTGAGAGCCGGAGCAGCAGCAGCTGGGCGAGAGCCGGAGCAACAGCAGTAGCGCGAGCGAGAGCCGCAGCAGCAGCAGTAGATCCGGCTGGTATGGATGCCGCCGCTGAAGGGGCCTCGCACTGGGGGAGAGCCGCCATGGATATGTCGCCCACGGTGCCGGCTTCAAGGTAGCCGCTCCATGAGGGTGCGGGATGGAGCACTGTTGGTGCCGGGAGGTCGAGCTAAGGAGAAGGTGCAATGCGATGAGTGTACAACCTCTTTGGTGGCGCCGATTGGCCTCGGCTTCGTCCAAGGAATCAGTGATGATGTTGCGGTTCCGGTGGAGCAGGTTAAGGTGGTGTTGTGGGGATGGAGCAGCCGCGATAGACGAGGCGGTCATCGGAGCAGCTCCTTGGAGGTGGAGGACGGGGCGGCTGAACCGGCAGGACGACGAGATGGACGACGGATCCTCATCCAGGGAGGTGGGAGAGGGACGTCGAGCTGTTGCGGTGGACGACGTCGTCGGGGAAAAGGCTTCGGCTGGGCAGCGGTGAGGTGGCGGACGGAGGAGGGTGGGGTTTCGCGGCTGGAGCGGAGAGGTTATGGCTTCCTGGGATTTCGAATGGCAAAAAGGAGCTGATGGGAGGGGGTGAACCATGACTTAGGGATGCGCTTGTCCAAAATGTAGGGTGTATTACAAAAGTACCCCCCCCCCCACCGATTTGAAGTAGAGACCCTTTTGGCTCAGGGTTAGAAGGGGGATTTCATGTGTAGGGATTTGGCAGCTGGAGGGAGTTTTCGCGTGCGTTGTAATTTTGGGATAGCAAGGCGCGGGTTGTGAAGGCGCCAGTTTTGGGAGCACGATATCTGAATTTTCGGGATATAACCAGGCTCGGGTTGAATTTTAGGGACAAGCCTAACGTGTAATATTGTACTTGTACGTACCAAATCAATTCACACTTCCCTCAACCAAAAAGAAAACGAAAAAAAATAAAAATATTCACACCACACAAAGAGAGAGTCTCGCCATGTTTTACTATAAAAATGCTATTCAAAGCTACTCCCTCCTTCCATCTATATAGGGCCTAATGAGTTTTTTGATGCTAACTTTGACCAAATATTAGAGCTAAAATATATGACATGCAACTTACACAAAGCACACCGTTAAATTCGTTTGTGAAAGGTTCTTTCAATGATATAATTTTCACATTGTGCTTGTCATGTACTATTAATCTTGTCAACAGTCAAAGGCGGTCTTAAAAAACGCATTAAGCCCTATATAGATGGAAGGACAGAGTATGAATCCATGTTATGTCCAATTACATTTTTTTGCTTGCTGTATAATGCTTGTAAACCTACTCATAGCAACATTTTAGTGCATTCCAAATGTCTATACTACCACTGCAATTCGAACTGAATT
Source organism: Triticum aestivum (assembly GCF_018294505.1). NCBI lineage: Eukaryota > Viridiplantae > Streptophyta > Magnoliopsida > Poales > Poaceae > Triticum > Triticum aestivum. The sequence goes on along the minus strand of NC_057800.1, from coordinate 149,950,734 downwards.
TGAATTCGTTTCTATATTTCAATAAGAATCTACAATCATGATTGTTGCCAACTTCAACCATCATTCGTGTATTACCTTAATAACACACCACATGATTACTATAGAGATAGATATGAACTATCTGTACTACATGAACTCGAATTCTATTTTTGAATACACTTGATGTTGATTCCAAATAATAGTACATTTGATGTACTAACTATATATTCATAATCTAACCATGTTCCATACGTGTACACCGTGTTTATCACACATAGTATAGTGCCCTGCCCCCTACATTATGATAAGTATTTAGACCTGAGCTGCAAAAGCCACACATTAGCTCAAATTATTATCAATGTTCTATATATTATACGTAGTACTAGCAAGATGCCCATGCGTTCCACAGAACATCAACATGATCAAGGGGAGGCCTAATTTGCAAATATGGAGAGGGGTGTGGGTATCTTTTTTCAAAATTGCCATAGTTTCCTTCCTATCCATCAGATATAAATCGGACGGCCCATATTGCAGGATGGCAGGCACACCATCGTCAACAACTCCGTTTTTTATAAGAGTAGAGATAAAATATATTATATGTAGTATAACATGTTCATAACCACAGCATGTGTATCACCGTTATATATATTCACACATGTGTTGGTTTAAAACACTATGATAAATTCTTCAAATATCCGAATTTGCTTTTTATAATGAAGTATGATCTCTATTCGTCTTTTACACCCAAACAATCCTCTTATCTTTGTAGCTAGCTAGCGCTAACTTTATCTCGTGCATGCACACGCCCGCATCCCTCACACCCTCCCTCAGCATTCTCTAGCTCCATCGCGCAAATTCATCTTTTCACTATAGGTCGTTCACTCACGGTGTGTGTAGGCCCCCCAGCTCCTTCTTTATGGCACACATCGATCGATATGCCTCTCGAGCCAGGTGTTCCTAGCCCAAAACACAAGCTTCCCCTCTTCTCTTATCACCATCCATGCCTCACTCCCACCACTCTTTTCATCGATCTCATACTCGCACACTCCTTCCCCCTCGATATAGTATGACTCTCGCACCACCTCCTAGATGGATCCCTCTCTCTCTCTATCCTTCTCCTCGTGCCTCATTTGCTTCTAACACACACATTCATGTATAACGATCGATATCCCAAAATATACCTAGGTCGACTTTAACTATTCCCCCCCCCATCGATCGACGTACCTCACAAGTTATGTCTCTCCTTTCTCTCACAAAGGACGATTGATCTTCCTATGTAGTTATGTCTGCTTACCATAGCCATATCACCCCCCTCATCATTCGTGCATGCCTCCTGACCCGTCTCTCACATGCATGTGCATAGACAGGCAGCCATCCCCTCTCTTATTGATATTGCAGGTGTGCCCTCCGGTTGTCTAGCAAGCCTATCCCACCATTTGTTAGAAGCAACTCCACTACCACCCCCTCCAACAATCTAGCTCTGTCTCTCTCCCAACCTTATTCCTCTCCTACACATATGCATGCATGCCGATCGATCTCCCTTAATACATGAGGTAGGCCTCTCTCCTCCTCCACACATATACCAGCCATTGTACCTCTATAGTTAATTAGGCCTCCCTCCCCCCACCACACACCGATAGTCGAGCGTTGTAGGTAGGTATCCATACCACAGGGACGAACTGCACCTGTCCCCTCTCATGTTCTAGTAGGCCGGCCACTCTATATCTTTGACGTGGGCACACACAAATTCGATGGCACTCTTTATCGATTGCGCGCGCACACACACACACACATCATCCCTCTCTTTGATTCTATGGACACCTCAAGCCGATGATACCTCCAATCTCTTCTCGTGGATCGCCCCCTCTATATATATGATATATCCAGGACTCTATTTCACACACATTGCGTATGTTACAATTTTTGATTGACCCCACCCCTCCCCCCAAAAAAAACTCTCACGAACCCCCACACTATACTATCTCTCTACGTTTGTATCTCTCTCACACAACCCAACATAGGGGGTGTACGTATACAAGAAGAGAATAGGTGCATTGTGCACGTACTCACACTTCGTGCCTAGCCACACCCGCGCGGGTACACGGTGAAGCTCATTTCTGTATGAAATGGCAACCCACGTGCTAATTTGAACGTGTGTAGCGGTTGTTTACCTATGGATGTCGTGTACCACGTGTGCACGAAACAAAGTTTGACTTGATACGTTGGTGCGTTATTTTTAAATAAAGTTATATTGCTCAATGGCACGTACATAGAATATAAAATGATTTTTGTGGAGAAAAAGGTAGTCCGCTCCACTATATACAATGCAGCCTGCCTGCCTCGTTTGTCTCTCTTCATAGTATCTCACACAAGGCTGTGGTGGCCTCTCTCTCTCTCTCACTGTTGGTCACTGATCCGGCCGCATCCTGTCCGCCGGTGGAAAGGGAGGACGTGCATCGTTTCTCCGTTCGACAGCACCGAGGCAGCACGTCCCGATCTGCGGTACACGCCGTTCTCTCTAACCATGCTCCGGTGTGGTAGGACCTACGCCACCTGCTCGTTGTCGCAGTATGGGCAGATTCCGCCCGCCGCCGCTCACCTAGTTACATCCCGACGACCTCCAGGCATCCCCTCCGGCCTTGCTCCACTGTCCGTCTTCCCACGTCGCTGCATCCATAGTTCGTTTCCCAAAACATAGCTCATCCGGCGTACTTTCCATATTGCAATCTGTCCTCACACCGTTTTAGACAAACACAACCGTGTTGTTATCTTCCCTTAGTACAAGGAATATGCTTCTTTTTTGTCGTCGCATGTGTCATCAACTGTTATTGGCCACTAATTGTTTCCTTTCTACCTCTTTTTTGCAAACTGGGCTATCCATTTCACCTCGTTGCTATTGCGACCTTTTGGTGAACTTCACAAATCACTTTTTTCTTAAGAGTGTTTTGTGCAGTTCTACCAAAATGTCACACGGGCAACGTCTCTACATTTTAGTGCGACTGCACAAAGGGAGACTGGTTTTGCTCTATCCTCCTCATCCAACTCCAAGCCTAATCTTGTCCAACTAGTTAGTCTTAAGAGAGACTGCAAAGGTGACCGGCTTCTATTTGTGTGTTTATTGTTTCATCAGCAGTCCTCTATTATCGTAATCACACTTAATATCTTTGGAACAGGGACACTCAACTCTATTTTAGTGGAACTGCACAAAATGATCAGAATGTCGCATGCTCAGACAACAAATTTTTCCCCAACATGCCTTGTTGATTTAGACAGAGGTAGGGGGACGTTGCTGCCAATGAAAGCATGGATCAATTTTAATTTAACACCTTCTCACAACTTTGTCTTCAGTGGTGATGTAAATATTAGCTCTGATTAGGAAGGAATTTAGTTTTTTATTGTTTCCGAAAGAGCATCGATGGCAAGACACACGAAATAAAGGCTGAAAGCTCACACCATTGTACAATTTCATGTCGCTGGAAAATTATTTGTATAGTACATCAATTATGTAAACAAATGCTGGAAGCTTGATAGCATTTCCAGAAGCCTCTTCAGCATTCGGGTCCATGTCCATGCACAAAATTATACTCCCTCGTTCCTAAATATTTGTCTTTTTACAAATTTCAAATGGCCATATTTTAGAGTGTAGATTCACTCATTTTGCTTCATATGTGTACTCCCTCCGTTCCTAAATATTTGCCTTTCTAGAGATTTCAACAAGTGACTACATACGGAGCAAATGAGTGAATCTACACTCTAAAATATGTCTATATACATTTGTATGTAGTAGTCCATTTGAATCTCTAAAAAGACAAATATTTGAGTAGTCACTCGTTGAAATCTCTAGAAATACAAATACTCCGGAGTATATTTAAGAACCGAGTGGTAGTGCATAGCCGCATGGGAGACTTAGACCGGTCGTTGCGCCGCATTAATAGTGAATAATGAGAAGTCAAATCATAAGCTCCACCTTTCCTACTGTAAGTTGCTCGGAAGAAGCAACCATCAATACGCTCTTCTTTGAATCCGCTCATACTACTCCATCCGTCACTATTTATAGAGCGCGCTTCAGAAAAAGAGAAAATCTCTGGGACCAAGGCGACTAGCGATCGTCCTGAAAAATAGCATTGGTAGTTATAGCACGGCATCTATTACTAGAGGAAATAATGGTACACACATGCATGCAGTGCTTCCACCCCGGGTACACACATGCATGCATGCACTTACTCCATTCCGTAGTACTACGTCGAGAGAAAATTGCGGTTACCACGCCCTAATTAATTGAGCATTAAACCAAACGCATCTAAAGTCTCTCTGGTGGTGGAAATGCATTGAGAGAAATGCATCATAATGAAGCGTGCCCTGTAAACTTTAAAGGAGGGAGGAGTAGTATGAAGGTGCAAAACCAAGTACGTGTATGGCCAGTCGGTCAACGCACCTCCTCTTGGCATATCACTAACATGTGGGACCGGAGTGTGAGAAAACCGATCTCAATTGACGGCAAAATGGCCAACCCGCCGTTCCTTGAGAGAGACGAGGAGAGAGAACACACAGACGGGCTCGCACGGAGGCCAAGATATATTCGAGCATGCTTGATCAATATCATCATTACATGTTGGGCTGCCGTTTTCCGCCCTTCTTCGGAATAAATGTGTACTTTATCAGAGATTAAGAAATAAGAGTACAGAGGCTCCACCATGCGGTTCGAGTAGTAGTACTACTCTTACTACTAAACCTTGCGCTTGGCTCTTCGCCTCTTCGTGAAGTCGAACAATGATGGTACTCCACATGTTCGGTACTAGTATAGTGTATGCCTCTGGCAATCTGACACCGAATGAACTGATGCACGTCCACCGCCTGGGCGAGGGTACGTTGCATTAGTCAAAAGGCACAAGCAAGCTTCACCTTGTCCTGCAAGCTTCTCCTCTTTCTGCGAGTTGACGAGACACACCAACAAGTAGTTCTAGTCCATACTCCCTCCTTTCCGGTTAATATGGCTTAATCTTTTTTGTGGGTAAATGAGAGAGCGTCATTCATATGTAAGCATTCTTAGGACGATTAGCCAAGACATTGGTCACTAGGAAGCGAGGTACCTCGCAAAAAAAGAAGTAGGAAGCGAGGTGTTTCATCAATCGAGCTCTCGGTCACATTCAAAATGGAGCAAGCACGGTTCGCACAAAGATTCGCCGCATTGCTGACTTGTTTACATGCTGAATAACAAAAAAGAGGAAATATTACCGACCGCTCCTATTTGTAACAGTATATGAGCCAGAATTAAGCGAGAATTGTGGCGAGTATTCCATGCAATCAACTTCCATTATCACATGCGAGAACCCTCGAAGAGAACCAAATGTGTTGAAAATTGCTTTATCACATTTTAGAAATATAATAAGTGTGCAGACGCTCCTCCATCCGGTTCCTAGTACTAGTATAGTACATACCTCTATAGACTATAGTAGTAGTACTAGTACTAGTAAACTTTGCGATTGGCTGTTCGCCTCTTCGGGAAGTGAAACAATAATAATACTAGTACAGTTTATGCTTCTGGCAATCTGACACCCAATTAACTATTGCACGTCGACCGCTTGAGTGAAGCAAAGCTTGCATTAGTCAAAAGTTACTCCTGGTCCTGCGAGCCACCACACGCAAGCTTCTCCCGTCCTGCAAGCTTCTCCTCGTTCGGCAAGTTGACGGGACACAACAAAGTAATGCTAGTCCATACTGCCTCCTCTTCGGTTAATATAGCTTGATTTCAAACGAGATAAATACACTGTCTATCACTGTATATTTGTAAAAATACGGTCAATGGACTTCCTAATACGCTCATTGCGCTCAATATATACATTTTCCGGTGTTTATACGGTCACTACCTCACCCTGGCTAAGTATGTGTGTGCATGCACGTGTAGGATGAGCACTTGAGCGTGACCGTGTGTGTTCCGTCGTGTGCTCAGACATGCATGCATTAGGGCGTCGTGCACGTTTTTGCGTCCATGTGTACGTGTGATTGTTGCATACACGTAGGGGGAGTATGTGTAGGGGCCACTAAAGGAGCAGTCAAATCACACAGTAAGTTAGTCGGAAGAACCAACCATCATTTCACTCTTCAATGACACGTACGCAACATAAAATGGTTGATATGGAGAGAAAAAGAAAACCACTATATATACACTAGCAGGAGCCTAAGCTACAAGCCTGCTTGCTTGGGTTCCTCTCTTCACAAGCATAGAACGACAGTGGCCACACCGCTGGTCACATATCCGGCCTGATCCCGTAGCTGGTCGAAGGGAACAATGTTCTGCGTAGACGCGGTCGACATCGGCGAGGGAGAAAATCTACAGTCCGTGTGTCCCAATCGGGGTCACCACAGTATGGGCTGATGCCGCGTCCCAACCGCCCTTCTAGCTACAGCCTGACGTCCCAGGTAGTCCATCTTCCTTTTGGACCCGGCTTGCTCCACTGCCGCAGCTCCCCACGTAGCTCCATCTCCATGTCAATCTTTCTCTACTTCTACCGGCTTCTACTTGTGATGAGTTTATGTCTCATGAACTAGTTTTCCTTTGTATTCTAATCACACTTCTTCAATATCTTTGCCGTCAGGGATGCTTAGCTCGATTTTAGTGGAACTGCACAAAAGTATCGTATGATCCGAGGGTGTCAGCTGTCTTTCCTTTGACAGGTTCTACCTGGCCAGGAAATTAAATCTTGTTTAGGGTTTAAGTCGTAGTGACCCCATCAGTAGTTTTTCTTTCGTACATGCTCTCACAACCTTTTTCTTTAGTTGTGAAGTAAATATTGGCTATGATTTGTGAATCATTGAGATGCATCAGCATGCGTGTTAGATTTCCTTTATATTTGATGGAATGTTGTAACGGGGGAACCTTTGAGTAGGAATGAAAATGGAGTGGAAAGTTTCCGTTTTTCCGGAGAAAAAATGGAAACAGAGAGAAATCAACGTTTCGTCTCGTTAGATTGCGCCATCGAGCAAAACCAACGTTTAAATCACGTCTCTCGCGTTCGTGTCTCACCCTCCTCCATGGCTCGACCCCACATGGTCGCTCGGCATGCCACTCACCTCAAACCGAGTATACAATAACTTTCCCGCCTGCTTGTCGATGGATCGCGCCATGGAGTACTAGTACTACTGGAAGAGATTGATGAGTTGGGGGAGGACAGCTAGCTGTAGCACGGACTCCCAATAACTATTTACATGCATGTTGTGGCCGTCTATTGCGACCTTTGAACACGGAGCAGTCACATGCACCAGGAAGAGGCGCGGGCGATGCTCTCTCGGCCGGTGCGCCGCTTCAATGACGGCGCCAGTGAGAGGTCGCGTCCGCTCTGGCCGGGCATGAATGCGGCACTGACCGTTTCGGGTGGGAAGCACGCGCGGGTGATGAAGAGGATTCGGGTTGGTCAGGAGCGGTCGTGGCAGCGGTCTGGACGCCCGCAAACAAGACATGATGTACGTTAATATTGCTGCATATATAATTAACAACGTAAATAATGTGCCAGTTGGACAAATATGATTGGAGATGGAGATGGTAATGGAATTTTACGTAAACACGGATATGCATTCTATGTCTATGTGTGTGTGTGCGACGACTCTCGTGACCTGGAAGCAGGGGCGTGTTTTTTATCGGGTTTTCTTTCTTGGTACGTTAAAAAATTGTTCGCCAGTTTTCGTTTCTTTTTTCCAGGAATGTGTGTATTCTATTTAAAACCACTGCTATGGAGAGATTGTTTTACTCCATTATAGCCTCTTGTTTGATAGAGTTTCTAACGTCTTCATCTCTCACCCTCTCCATATCAAAACAAGATGACAGTGTCCACACTATCTCTCTCCTCACCGGTGGTCACAGATCCAGCCGAATCCCGTCCGCTGCGGGAGGTGAGGAGGTGCAACGTTAATGTTGTCGCCGTCGGCGATGGAGGAAGCCTATGCGCACCATCCTCTCAGAGTCGGCGCTGGCGCGGACGAAGGTCCTCCACGTCCTAGTTCACTACCGTCATGTGGGCAGATCCCGCCCGCTCGCCTAAGCGACATCTCGCCTACCTGAGGTATAACTTCTTGTACTGGTCCACTCCCCAGGTCGCTGCATGCGGGTTTTCTTCTATGCGACTACTCCCCAGCTCCCCATGTATAGTAGCTAGGGTTCGTCGGCTGGTCCAACATCACCTACTATTATAGAGGAAATAGCACACGAAAAGTTGTCCTGATTTATGCCTCGTTGGAGGTATACATGTTGTTTCGACAAAAAGTACATGGTGGTTGTGCGGTCATTGTCCATATGCTCCTATTGCTGCTGCTAATCTAATACTATCACTGGTTAAATGAAGAAATGTTTTTTCTCGGGTATCCTGGTTTAGTTCCCATCAAGATAATCATGATGCTTCTGTTTGTTGGTGTACTTTTTATAATTCTTATTAACAATTGAAATGTCGTTGTTAATCTTGTAAAACAAAGTAACAACACTATATCCCTTTTTTGTATTTTTGGAAACAGAGATGTGTATCTCCATACCCGGGCATGTCTTCCTCAATTTTAGTGGAACTGCACAAAATTGGATGGCCATTGTTGTTCCGCCTCACTATCCTCTGCCATGTGGTTCTTCCTTCCTCGAGCTTGACTACTGAGAAGAAACAGACCACAATGAGGATTTGTCGAACTTCATAAGTGCCTCACCCAAACTTGATGCCAAATGGATGATGCATCACCACGATGACCTATCAATGCTCATGGTTGCGCCTCATGGTTGCGTCGGCTGGTGAAGCTGATCGATTTTCAATGAAAAACAAGATGTCTTCCATCAGTGCTCTTTGCTTGTTACCCACAAAGATGATATCCTTCGTCTATTCACCTTGGTTGCGTTGGAGACGTAGTCGTCTTTCACGTTGGTGCAATTTTATCACACAATTGGCTATGAACCAAATGTTTCCTCGAAGAAGGATCGACGTTGGTACTAAGAGCATAAGTTTTGTATTGATTTCTAAGCCTTCTCACAACTTTGTCTCTAGCTCCCCTGTAATTTTATTTGTCCAGCTATTAACTCTGATTTAAAAAATGGGGTGGACTAAAAACCCAGATGGACGTAGTAGCCCTCCATTTTTATTTACTCCGCATATTATATTTGACTGAAGTCAAACTTTGTAAAGTTTGACCAAGTTTAGGCCGAACGCAACAAACCATAATTATTGTGAGAGGGCAAACTATACATACTCTCAAACCTTTCTGATAATTGAAATTAAAATTCTTTATTTGTACACAATATCACACGTTTCTGATAATTTGGCGCATGTGTCGTTGTTCACTTAACGGAGGGTAGTGTACCGCACGTGAAGGATAGGAAGTGCGACCAGGACGCGTGGATCTTTAGTTCATCGTAAGTAGTTTTGTTCACTGGTACGTTAAGTAAAGAGTTTCATTTCATACTTATAGAATTTAAAACAATTGCTATGGAGAGAAAACGAAAACCACTCCACTATATATTAGTAGTATATACACGAGTACTATATAAGTACTCCCTCCGTTCCTAAATGTAAGTCTTTTTGGAGATTCCACTACAAACTACATATGGATGTATATGGGCATATTTTAGAGTGTAGATTCACTCATTTTGCTCTGTATGTAGTCATAGTGGAATCTCTACAAAGACTTATATTTAGGAACGGAGGGAGTACTATATAAGCTGGACCCTCAGCGCTTGTTCGCTAGGGTTTGCATTCTCCACACTCTCGCCGCACTACATATATACACACACGTTGGAGGCTCAACGTTCCTTTGCTAGGGTTTGCTATATTCACTGTCCCTCACCCTCTTCACCAGATCTAAACAAGACTGCATTGTGGCCTCTGTTTCTCTCACCCCCCTCACAGCTGGCAAAGGAGGTGTCCGGATCCCGTCGCACCGGGAAGGGGAGGAGGTGTAATGTTCACTCTATCGCCTTCAGCGAGGGAGGCAATCCACTGCCAGCTGCGCTTTTCTCTTTCACCCAGCGCCCGTGTGGGAGGGCCATCGACCCCTTCTTCCTCGCTGCCGTACATAATGTGGGCAGATCCGACCTCCCACCGCACACATTGCCACATCCAGACGACCCTAAGGTATAAGTTTATTTGAAACCGTCATTGGTCTAGCTGCATACTGATCTTTTTCGATTCTGTAGTCGAATCTAGGTCTTGGTTCAAAGAGGAAAGAAGTGTGCGGTGGGGTGGAGCATGAATCTAGGACGTGGTTCAATGAGGAAAGGAATGAGGGAAAGTAGTATAGACTAGCTATCCAGCCGCTTTGTTTGTCGAAAATGGAAAAGGGGGGTAACCCAGTACACACATCTGTAAGGAACCGAACTCCTTGTTGAAAAGGGAAAGAAACTGGGGGGTCGGGTAGTTTGTGCATGACTAGATTTGCTGCCCTCACATCGGAAAAAGTTTCGAAGAGAACAAATATGGCACCAACGCAGATATGCTGCTAGGCTACATACTCTGCATCACCCATTTATATGTGTGGATGCACATGGTGCTGGCATGTCCCATGTCCCATCCACATGATCGCGCAGTGTGTTTTGAGATGTTATGCTACTTGTATTGGTACTATTTTAAATAAATGTTGAATTGAAGCTATTGTGATTTAAGCAATGCCACTTTCAGAATTAACTACTGAACTATTTTAAGAGAATTTCGCTGTTAATATGAATCAATGCAACCATTTTAGAAATGCTACTATCCTATACTTTGTTTTCCATCAAGATAAGGTAGGTGCTTCTTTTTGTGGCCGCATGTTTCATCCTTCTTTATTGGCAGTAATTGTTTCATTTTTGCCTCTGTTAAATCAGGGATATCTATTCAACTTGTTGCTATTGCAAACATAAATGTCACACCGGTGACTTTACTTGATTTCAGAGTAACTGCACAAAAGAGATTGGATTTCCTATTCATGTTGGCAGATTCGTATGTGATCTTGTGTGCTTCATGACAAGTTGGTACTTGCCTTCATCCACATGATCGTGCAGTGTGTTTTGAGATGATGTGCTACTTGTATTGGTATTGTTTTAAATAAATGTTGAATTGAAGCTATTGTATTGCTGTCTTTTCCCATTAAGTAGTGAACAAAAATGGGACCAACCCAGACATTATGCTTGTTGCTTTGTTACAACAAACTCTGCATCACCCCTTTATAAGAAGATGGAAGCACATGTTGTTGTTGCACCCACTCTCCCCTAGAACTGTTTATGCTTTTGTTAATCTAATGCCGCTGGTAAAATTAAGCAATGCCACTCTCAGAATTAACTATTGAATCTTATTTCAAAACTACAACACTTGTTAGGGATTGGCGGGATTACCATTTTTGTGGCCGCCTGTTTCATCCTCCTTTATTGGCCAGTAATTGATTCCTTTTTTGCCACTGTTAAAACAGGGATATCTGTTCAACTTCTTGCTATTGCGACATTTTGCTTCGCTTAATTTTGGTGGAATTGCACAAAATGAGACCAGATTTCCATATATGTGTTGAGATCTCTGTCAGTTCTTCCTAATGAGTTGTTTCAAATCTTGGTCTTGAAAGGTCAGTACCGACTTTCCTCAGAATTAACTACTGAATCTTAGTTCAAAACTGTAACTCTTGTTAGGGATCGGCGGGAGTACCATTTCTAATAGGGATCGGCCGGAGTACATGTTTAAGAAATGTATTGTTCATATAATGTCTCTGTTATTATATATCAGTTACAGTGTTTTACAAATGGTACTATCCTGCTTTGTAGTTCTTTCTACATGTTTAACAAAGGTGTTGTTAAGATAATGTCTCTGTTAAAATGAATCGGTCGCATTCTTTTAGGAATGATACTTTTCTGCTTTGTCGTTCCTTATACATGTTGAAACAAGGCATTGTTAAGATAATGTCTCAGTTAATATAAATGAATCACGCGGATTGATAATTGCTACTCTCAGGCTTTGTTTCCCATTAAGATAAGGTAGATCAGTAGATGTTTTTCTTATGGGAGTACAAGTCATCAATCGTTATTTCTCCGTCATTGTTTCCCTTATACCTTTTGTTGCTTACAGGGATATCAAAATTAAAGCTCGGTTTTATTATGACTTTGATTTTAGTTGAACTGCACAAAAGGAGCCAATGTGTCTAAGGCAAACTGCTGCATTTGTTGGTCCAGTTGGTCTTACCACTTTGCAGAAAGAAGCAGTCATTGTTTGCAGTACATTACACAAGGAATGATCGAGAAGCTTTACAGAGTATTAGTAGACGCTGGTGACATGACTAGTCTGCAGAGAGCATAGGAAACTCTACAACACATGGAGTGCACTGGGCAAGAACTGCCCAAACAAGTACAGGAAGCCAGGACATGACTCCAAATCTGTCAATGTCATTCTAAGCAACAATGATGGGGCATCTGGGTATGGTAATCTGTTTACAATACTTTTAGTTCGTTAGTCCACCAATTGGTGGGTTGACACTGGGGCCAATATTCATGTGTGTGCTGTTGTGTCTTTGTTTTCTTGCAGCATATAAATATGATATCCACAGGGATGCTTAGCTTGATTTTAGTGGAACTACACAAAATGTCCAGATGGTCTGTGTCCTCCATAATACTTCATCATGCAAAATACATCGAATGGTTCTCTAATCATTCATCGTCACCTTGAGCCATCGGACTATATGTTTCAATGGTGCTTCTAGCGTCGGCCATTAAGAAGGGTAAGAAGAAAGACAAAAGGAGAGATGGATGCTTTACTTGTGGTTCGGATGAACACTGGGCAAACAAGTGCCCAAACAAGTAACAAGAAGCCAGGACAGGACTCCAAGTCTGTCAATGTCACTCTAAGCAACAATTATGGGGCATCTGGGTATGGTAATCTGTTTACCGTACTTTCAGTTTGTTAGTCCAGCGATTGGTGGATTGACACTGGGGCCAATATTCATGTGTGTGCTGATGTGTCTTTGTTTTCTGGCAGCATATAAATATGAAATCCAAAGGGATGCTCAGCCTGATTTTAGTCGAACTGCACAAAATGTTCAGATGGTTCGTGTCCTCCATAATACTTCACATCATGCACAATACATTGAATGGTTCTCTAATCATTCGTCGTCACCTTGAGCCACCGGACTATCACATGACAAACTGATGACAAACCCCGCCTGTTCCACAATCATAGGCATTACATATTTTGAATGGGAAAAGCTTGTCAAAGTTGACATTAGTTTAATATATTGGAATTGGAAAACCTTGTAAATTTTTGCTCATTGATGTTAGCCAGAAGACATGCATTTGATATTTTTGAGTGGGACGCCCTTTGTTGTGAGCAACGTCGATTGTTTTTTCCTATCCCTGTCTTCAGTTCCGAAGTAAATATTTACTCTGCTGAGATGCATAGTCACATGAATGTTGACTTATGTAAGATATTTTAAGAGTTTGTTCTGAATATTGTCGATGTAATGCCAGGCCTTGTGTTTGATTGCAAAGTTGAGCTTGGAATGTTGTGGCATGCGGCATCACGAGCTTTTCATCGTGCCATCTAAGAATAATGCTTCGTATTGTTTTAAATGTCGATCTAATGCCAGCGATTTGCTTGTTAGGAAGATCATCCTCTTCTGTTGTTTCCGTGCTTAAGAAGTTCATCATCTTATGTTTTAGTCATAGCCTATATGAAAAGTCGGGTAGGTTAGATGTGAAACCATATGATCTTCGGACCAACTCATCATCTTAGGCCGTGATTGGATCGTCATTTTCCACCCAAAACCGCTTGTAAAACTGAAGCTTGTAAATAAAACAGATGGTCTCGGGAGAAGCGCTTGGTTGGTCGATTTTGACTAGTAAAATATACACCGGTCTCTCAAATTACATGCGTAACCCGCCGGTTTTACTCACAGACCTCGGGCCCTCGGTTTCATTACACCTATATTTTACACGTTGTTTCCGACGACGAGTAAATTACACTTATATCTTAATACAGGTGTGAAATAAACCAGAGCTCCCAAGCGCGGCTTTACCGTTTCATGTCGTTTCAGTCTCTCGAAGGTGCTCATAGGTGTCCGATGATCCTAGCTTCCTGAATGAGCAGTGGGTGCTGTATCAGACCAACCGTAGTGCCCGCGAGGCCCTCTTTGTCGTCCTTCGAGTTGTTGTGCTCGCTGTGGCACCGAGCATTGTTAACATGGTCAATGAACATGATGATTCAGGAGATAACTTTATTTTGACTGGATGATAGCAGGGACCAACTAGGGCCATAGCCGTACGTACGCAAGTGCCTCCTTATTATGTACAACTATATTTTTTGCTTCCTCCTGGTTTCCTGACATCACAGTCCCACACCGTTGTCAACCTATGTAGTCAATATAAATGAGAGAATTGCACAAGGTGCGGCCGACAGCTGGGACCAAGCAGATCGAGCAGTATTTGTGTTTTTGAGGCGTGAGCACTTTAGAGTTTTTCTTGGCGATGTTTTCTTTGTTGTTCAAAGGAGAGCAGGGTATTAACTAGGCAAGCTGTGGCCTGTCTAGCCCAGGACAAATATCCAGCCCAGATATTAATTTTTTTCAAGATGAAAATGGCTAGCCCAGCTATACATTTTTGTGAGGAATACCCAGGCAAGGTCAACTTGTTATTCTCCGCCCCGCTGGGCTACGAATGGGATTTAAAAGAATGTATAAAAACTGGGTTTTAAAAAATGGGCTTTAAAAAATGCACTATAAAATAATAAATGGGCTTTAAAAAATAATAAATGGCATGTAATTATAAAAACTGGGCAGTCACTATAAAAAATGCACCAAGCACAAAATTAGTTTATAAAATATTATTTATGGATTTTGAAAATATTAATTTTTAATTGTTGTGCGCGCAATGTTTCGTTCGATTTTTACGTAAGACAAATTTACATTTAATCTTACTAGAAATTCCGGGATAAAATTATTTCGGATCCCATCAAAATGTGGGAAAGTTTATTGAATTCTGTCTTGAACGGTTGGTTGAAATTATTAATCGTTGTCCTAGCTAGAAAATGGGTTGTACTTTTAACAAACTGTAAATGGGCTATAGTAAATTCCATTAGAATTCAAAAATGGGTTGTACATTCTTACAAATCGCAAATGGGCTATAAGTTCTCTGCCACACACATGTGGGCCTACTAAGTTGATGTGTCCCCTAAAAAGGAAGTTGACGTGTATGCAAGGATTTGTCAACTTATTATAGTCAGCACACGGTTCTAGAATAGTGGTCGTTGGATGTCCATCCAACGGATGTTGTGCTTCTTCTTCAATCTCGGATATTCTAGCTTCACCCGCCCAAAAAAATGATTCCTCCCCCTGACATCTGGGGCGCACCATTTCGGAAGTTGACCTATGGGCCTACTAAGTTGACGCGTACCAAGGGCTTTGTCAACTTATTCAATATGAACGATTCTAGCTACAGTGACCGTACGATGTCCATCCAACGGCCGTAGTGCTTCTTCAACCTCTGGTCTTCTTGCTCCAGCCGCCCAAAGCAGCGTTGATCGTGCCGCCTGCTCCTGGCTCTCGTGGTCGGTTGTGCTGCAATGGAGGCCTCACCGCCCCTACTACTCCCACCGCTGGCCAGGCCATCCCTCCACTCACCCACACCCCCTGTTATTCTGCGGCGACGGCAGCCTCCCACCGCAGCCGAACCAGTGAACCCTCGTACTCCTCTCCGCGCGGGCTTCCACTATCGCGTCTTCCCCGCCTCTGCGTCGTCCCCTTCCTAGGCCTCCCCGCTCGCCGTTGTCCACCACCCCGGTGCTCTCGGCGCGGCGTGGTCAATGTGATTAAGGAACGATTTCCATCGGAAGAGTACTGTACGTGGAGAGGCTGACAGCTGAGTCCACGGTAGTCGCAAGGAAGTGCCTCCTTATTACGCAGAAAATAATTATTCCTCCACCTGACAGCAGGGAGCCA
>NC_057800.1:149927122-149934380 GCF_018294505.1 Triticum aestivum | reverse complement strand
AAAAACATCCCCCCGCTATCAGCTCGGACCCACCAGAAGTGCCTCCTTATTACGCACAAAAAAATGAATACCCCCCTTCTAGTTGGGACCCACCTTGGTGGGAGGCTGACTTGTGGGCCTATTAAGTTGACGGGGACGGAGTGCTTTGTCAACTTCGTCAATATGAACGATTCTAGCTCCAGTGACCGTACGATGTCCATCCAACGCTCGTAGTGCTTCTTCAACCTCTGGTCTTCTTGCTCCAACCGCCCAAAGTAGCGCCGGTCATGCCGCATGCTCCTGTCTCCCGTGGCCAGCTCTGCTGCCGCAGAGGCCTCACCGCCCCCTACTATTCCCACCGCTGGCCAGGCCCTGCGGCGACAGCATCCTCACACCACAGCTGAACCAGTGAACCCTCGTACTCCTCTCCGCACGGGCTTCCACTGTCGCGTCTTCCCCGGCTCCGCGTCGTCCCCTTCCTAGGCCTCGCCGCTCGCCGTCGTCCACCGCCCTGGTGCTCCCGGCGTAGCGTGGTCAACGTGATCAAGGAACGACTTCCATCGGAAGAGTACTGTATGTTGAGAGGCTGACAACTGGGTCCACGGCGGCCGCAAGGAAGTGCCTCCTTATTACGGGCAAAATAATTATTCCTCCACCTGACAGCAGGGACCCACCGGACGGGCCACCGTATTTCGTGAAAAAAACGTTTCCCCCTGACTGCTGGGACCCACCAGCTACATCTTCGCATGCAAGGAAGTGCGTCCGGGCAAAAAAATGATTCGGCCCCCTGACTGCTAGGACCTACCAGCTACATCTTCGCAAACAAGGAAGTGCCTGACAGTCGGGACCCACCTGGTTGAAGTGTACGTAGTGTTGTCATTCTGGTCGCCAACATGTACGTACATACTGGTCGACGTAGAGGCGTGCATTTGTCATAGGAGAGGCGTGCACATAGCATGTACAAGCACGTACATCGGCCAGTGTGCAAGCAAGAAAATACGGCCACATACGTACATACGTGCAGGGTCTCGAACGCCTACTCGTGCATACGCACGGCCAGGGCTCGTGTACATGGCTGGGTCGGAACGGAGAAACAACGTCGTCGTCATGTTCATGGGGAGCCAACTGGCTGGGTCGGAACGGAATGCGTCATCGTGTTCATCGGGAGTGCTTGGATGGAACAGCCGATGGAAACGAGGCCTGGCATACCGAAGAACGGGGGAAACAGCCATCTGTTCGACTGGCCACGGTCGAAACGGAATCATGTTCATCGGGAGCGGTCTGGCGTACCGCAAAACGGAGGAAACAGAGCTCCTACGGTCAAAATGGGGGTCCTGTTGATCGGGAGGGGTGTGGCGTACCACAAAACGGAGAAAACGGACTTGTGTTGGAGCTCTACGTCGAAACGGGGGTCCTGTTCATCGGGAGGGGTGTGGCGTACCGCTAAACGGGACTCCACGGGATACTGTTCATCTCCACCGTCGACCCCCTCCAGCCTCCACGGGCTACTGTTCACCCATGTTGACCTCCTCTAGCCTCCACCTGCGACTGTTTATCCAGCCTCCACCGCGCGCTATTCCACGGGCTAGTGTTCAACCAGCCCTCTCCACGGGCTCCTGTTCAACAACCCCTCCACGGGCTACTGTTCATCCAGCCCTCCACCTTCTACTGTTCATCCAGCCCTCCACGGGGTGGTCCTGTTCATCCTGCCCTCCATGGGATCCTGTTCATCCAGCCCCAACCGGCTTGATCGATCGGGGTCCTGTTCATCCAGAGGCAACACCACGGGGTCATGTTCATCCACCCCCACCGGGAACTGTTCATCCAAACCCCCCAGCAACGCTCACTGTTCATCCAAAGCCAGCATCGATCAGCTTCAGTTAGCAGCAGTAGCGAAGTAATCTCTCGATCGGGTTCAGTTAACAGCCATCGATCGATCGCTCGGGTTCAGTAACGCGTAGCCTCCAGTGCAATCGCTCGGGTTCAGTTAGAGCCCAACGCCCCGCACCCACATGCGTGCGTGTATGAGATAAACGCGCACCACTCCGCCCCGACCACCCACCGTAACCGGGAACACCCCGATATTTTCCTCGCCCTCGCTTCTACCATGGCTTTTTCCGTCATGGACAGCCCAAAGAATGTCATGCAGCTGTGTCTTCGGCCCGCCCAGGATGAAAAGCCCATTTTCTGTCATGATTTTTTCTCATAGAAGTAGGATCCCACCACACCTATGATGATACCGGGTTTTGTCACAATTATCGTCATAGAAGTGTCATAAGTATGACAGAAAAAAATTCGTTCAGCCCAAAATGTCACGGATGTGTCTTTTTTTGTCGTGGATCCTCTACTAATGAGGATGCTGGTCCCGGCGCCATACCAGGTGCCGGTAAACAAGGGCAAGAAAACGAAGACGAAAGAGGAGGGCGCTTTGGATGCAGAGTCCGGAGAAGCTGATGCCCAGTCCTCTCACGAGGGCGACGACAACGAGGAGGAGGAGCAGGAAGAAGAAGATCCTCCCCGCAAGGGAAAGAAGAGGGCGGCCTCTGAAGACCTGGAGGCCGAAGCATCCAAGAGGGACAAGATTACCGTCTCCGATGACTCGGAATTAGATGCCGAGGCCATCCTGAAGTACCGTCACCAGACCAAACCCCAAGCCGACACGTAAGTAGTCCGGGATTTTTTCACATACATCCTATCTCTAAGGATTGTGATGATAACTCTAAGTTTTATTTTTTTAGTCCGGCCCGCAGTCTCCCCCAGCAATCCTCATCCTCGGGGGATCTGCCAATGGAGATGATGGAAAACGAATCGCCTCCCCTAGCTTCCCCGCCGCCTAGGGCGGATGACATTGAGGTGTCATCGCATAGGCCCTCCCTGGGCCTCGAAGAGACGCGGGGGGCGACTTAACGGCATTGGAGGGCAACACCTCGGCTGCTGAAGGACTGGGGGTACGGCCCCCACGGAGACCGGCGATGGGGGCCCGGTCAATCCGACCCACAACCGCATACTACTCTGGAGACCCATACGGCTTCGGAGTCTAGTGAGCGACCCCCTGCAGGGGAAGGGGAGTGGCGTCCTCTATTAATCCGGAGGTGCCGAATACCACAGCGGACTCACTGCGAAGTGCATCCGTCCTGGATGAGCACCGCATCCTGATGGGTACGATGGCTGAGAAAATTTAGTCCGCCAAGAATGGGCTGAATGAAGCCTTCTCCAGCCTGCTAGCAGGCTTCGAGGTATGCAATGTAATATTTTTGATCATTTTTACGAGAAATATGCCTGTATAAAGACATTAGCCCCAGAGACTCTGTTCGGTTCTTTGAAAGAAAAGTGAGCAGAGGATCAATAGTCAGTTGTCAGGTGGTAACATGCTATTTTATTTGGATTAAAACAGGCCTCCCTGTTAGCGGCGACTACGCAATCAGCGGAAATTTCCGAACCCAAATGGAAACTAGAGCCAGCTGATGAGGACCTAGTTGCTACCTCTTGAGCATTGCGTTGGTTTTCCCCGAAGAGGAAGGGATGATGCAGCAAAGTAGCGTAAGTATTTCCCTCAGTTTTTGAGAACCAAGGTATCAATCAAGTAGGAGGCTACGCGTGAGTCCCTCGTACATGCACAAAACAAATAAATCCTCGCAACCAACGCAAATAGGGGTTATCAATCCCTATAAGGCCACTTACGAGAGTGAGATCTGATAGATATGATAAGATAATATTTTTGGTATTTTTATGATAAAAGATGCAAAGTAAAATAAAGGCAAAGTAAATAGCAAAGGAAATAACTAAGTAGTAGGAGATCAATATGATAAAGATAGACCCGGGGGCCATAGGTTTCATTAGTGGCTTCTCTCAAGAGCATAAGTATTCTACGGTGGGTGAACAAAGTACTGTTGAGCAATTGGCAGAATTGAGCATAGTTATGAGAATATCTAGGTATGATTATGTATATAGGCATCACATTCGAGACAAGTAGACCGACTCCTGCCTGCATCTACTACTATTACTCCACTCATCAACCGCTATTGTCACACCCTCGATGTGACTATAGCTCCCACGTGTCGAGGCACGACTTAGAGACATAATCGCATTGATGGCATATGTCGCAAGTTAGGCAATCTTCACAAACATCCCATGTAATATAATAATAAAAGGGGAGATAACATAGTTGGCTTACACTCGCCACGTCAATCAAGTACATAAATAACATTACATCATCCAAACACTCATGGCCCGACTATGGCGCCAAAATAAAAGATAACCCAACATCCGACAACGGTACCGTTCACCCCCAACTGGGCACCACTACTGATCATCGGGAAAGGAAATATAGTAACATTGAGAGTCTTCGTCGAACTCCCACTTGAGCTCATATGCGTCTGCTGGAGCGGAATCATCAGGCCCTGTATCTGGTGTAATAGTAATATGTGAGCCACAGGGACTCAGCAATATCGCACCCTTGCGATCAAGACTATTTAAACTTATAGGTATGGCAAGGTAAATATGAGTGGAGCTGCAGCAAGCGACCAGAAAGTACGGTGGCTAACTTACTCGCAAAAGAGAGCGAGAAGAGGAGGCAAAGAGCGAGTCAGAAACTAGAGAACAACCTGCGCAAACATTACTCCAACACCGTGTCCACTTCCCGGACTCCGTCGAGAAGAGGCCATCATGGTAACACACTCAGTTGATTCATTTTAATTAATTAAGGTTCAAGTTATCTACAACCGGACATTAACAAATTCCCATCTGCTCATAACCGTGGGCACGGCTTTCGAAAGTTCAAATCCCTGCATGGGAGTCCCAACTTAGCCCATGACAAGCTCTCATGGTCAACGAAGGAATAGACCTCCTCCCAAGACATTCTGATCAGACTCGGTATCTCGGTAATTCAAGACACTTCAACAGGTTAAAACAAGAACAGCAACACCGCCCGAATGTGCCGACAAATCCCGATAGGAGCTGCACATATCTCTTTCTCAGGGCACACTCAGATGAGCCTAACGTCGGGTAGGCCAGCCCAGAGTTGCCCCTGGTAGCCCCGGACATCGCTCGGTTGGACCAACACTCAGAGGAGCACTGGCCCGGTGGGGTTAAAATAAGATGACCCTTGAGTCTGTAGAACCCAAGGAAAAGAAAAGGCTAGGTGGCGAATGGTAAGACCAATGTTGGGCATTGCTGGAAAAGCTTTTATCAAGGCGAACTATCAAGGGGTTCCCATTATAACCCAACCGCGTAAGGAACGCAAAATCCGGGAACATAACACCGATATGACGGAAACTAGGGCGGCAAGAGTGGGACAAAACACTAGGCGAGAGGCCGAGCCTTCCACCCTTTACCAAGTATATAGATTCATTAAGATAACATAGCAATATAATGATATCCCAACAAGTAAATAAAGGCTCCAACAAGGAACGGCCTTCAATCTTCACCTGCAACTAGCAATGCTATAAGAGGGGCTGAGCAAAGCGGTAACATAGCCAATCAACAGTTTGCTAGGACATGGTGGGTTAGAGGTTTGACATGGAAATTTGGGAGGCTTGCAAGCAAGTGGTAGGCATCGTAGCATTGGCATAGCAAAAGAGCGAGCAAACTAGCATAGCAAAGATAGTAGTGATTTCGAGGGTATGATCATCTTGCCTGCACAGTTGTCAGAGTTAATTGGATCCTCAAAAGCAAACTCAACGGGCTCCTCGTTAGTGAACTCGTCTCCCGGCTCTACCCAAACAAGACAAACAAGCAACAAGGATACAATCAACCACGTGCAAGGATCAAGAAATATGATGCAATGATGATATGCTATGCGGGATGCGATGCGGGATGCAAAATGCAAGATATGACAGGAAATGCATGAACCTGGCCTCAACTTGGAAATCCAAGTGAGCCACTAGAAAGATGAGACGAAATCGCTTGAAAACGATATAAAGAACGCCGGAATCGGAGTTACGGTTTGGAAATGGCAAGCGATTCAAATATGGCACCGGTCTGCGATTTACAGCAAGTAGCCAACTAAATGCAATGAGATGAACATGCTACAGCAACCAAACATGACAAAAAAATACATGGCATGGATGCACACAAGATGCTTAACAAAAGTCTAGCACTGAGCTATGGCCAATTCATCCATTAACAGGTTCAAACAATCATGGAAAAAATGCATATGACAAACAGATCTCAGACTTAGTGAAATTAACACTTGTCTGGAATTTCAGATCAGGTAGCACTCTTCGGAGCAACAAAACTACATGCTACAGGATCTGAACATGGCAAAGTAAAGAATGTCATGGAGCTACTCAAAGAGCTTAACAAAAGTCCCTTAGTGACCTTGAGCCAAAAGGGATAAGAAAATACAATTGCAAGCATGTGAACATAGCAAAAACATAATCAGGTTTCAGACTTGGTGAAAAACTGACACATGCTAAAATATAACTCAAGTAGGCATGTTTATGAGCTCGATGCACTCACTACGGTGCAAGTCATGGAAATACAAGCATACACCCATCAAGAAGGCACATAATGCAATCTAGACATGGAAAGAACAATAGCATAGTATGCATGGATCAACTACAACATCACCGGCAAAATTGCAAACAAGTTGACAATCTGCCCAGATTCACAAAGTAGCAAAAGTAGAGCTCGATTGACTCAAGCTAAGGTGCTCCATAATTGCAAACAAAGACATGGACGGATAGAGCACTACAATATTAACAAAACATCCTTACTGATCATCCTCAAAAGAGGCACGGATCACTAGGAAACAACATGAATATATGGCAACATGAGATAAACAGCTCCAGGACTTAGTGAAATCACTAAGTCCCTGAAAACAGAATTAGCAAGTGCACCACTTTGCAAGCTTGCAAAAGTCACCACACACATCCTAAAAATACATGGGTTGCACCTCTGGAAAGATGACAAAACCCTTAACAAAACACATGTAGAACTCATGGTCATAGCATGCACACAATAATCATGGCAAAAATGACAAAAACCTAAACGGAGTAGCAGATCTGACAATTATCTCAAGTAGCCCTCTTCTAACAGCATTTCGGGCATCAATATGAACAGAAATGAAAATGATGCAATGGAATGAAATGATGTACTCTCTGAGATGAACATTTTGATATGCTATATGCATGAATCGGAGCTACGGATGCAAAGTTACGGGGTCTCGAACAGAAGCACCTGGATCTGCAATTTCAGGAGTTAGAGAAGAAAAAAACGACCTAGGGTTTCCAGATCTGCACGCAAACCAAGGCGGTGGCGCGAGCACTGTTCACGGCGG
>NC_057800.1:149910080-149926726 GCF_018294505.1 Triticum aestivum | reverse complement strand
AATCCTTTGGGCCGCGGGGGCCGGAGGCGGGCCCGGCGGGCCGGCGGGGAAGTGGGCGCGGGGCGCGGATAGGTGGCGGCCGGCGGTTGGCGGCGGTGACGGGCGGACGTTGTCCGGCTCCCCCGGACACGTCCGGCGGCGACGGAGACGGATTTTTAGGGTTTGAGGACGAGGGGATCCAGATTTTTCGGGGAGGGGGTATAAATAGGCATAGGAGGAGCTAGGAGAGTCCAAATGAGGTACGGTTTTCGGCCACACGATCGTGATCGAATGCTCTAGATGATGGAGCAGATTTAGGTGGGTTTTGGGCCAAAATGGAGGGGTGTTGATCCGCAACACACACGAGGCCTTTTCGGTCCCTCGGTTAACCGTTGGAGTATCAAACGAAGTCAAAATGATACGAAACTTGACAGGCGGTCTACCGGTAGTAAACCAAGGCCACTTGGCAAGTCTCGATCCAATCCGGAAATGTTTAATCCCCACACACGAATGAGATCTAGAAATGACCACCGGAGGAGAACGAAGCGCCGGAATGCAAAACGGACAACGGGGAAAATGCTCGAATGCATGAGACGAACACATATGCAGATGCAATGCACATGATGACATGATATGAGATGCATGACAACGACAACAACACACGGAGACAAAACCTGAACCCAAGGAAAATAAATATAACTTAACGCCGGAAACGGCAAGAGTTGGAGTACAAATTGGAAAGTTACATCCGGGGTGTTACAGCTATCCAGCATGCATCTAGAGTATTAAGTTAAAAACAGAGTAACGCCTTAAGCAAGATGACATGATGTACAGGAATAGACTCATGCAATATGAAGAAAACACACCACAAAAAGAAGATTACATCCAATAGATCTCCACAAGAGAGGGGGAGAACATTGTATTGAGATCCAAAAAGAGAGAAGAAGCCATCTAGCTACTAACTAGGGACCCGTAGGTCTGAGGTAAACTACTCACACTTCATCGGAGGGGCTATGGTGTTGATGTAGAAGCCCGCCGTGATCGATGCCCCCTCCAGTGGAGCTCCGGAACAGGCCCCAAGATGGGATCTCGTGGATACAGAAAGTTACGACGATGGAATTAGGGTTTTGGCTCTGAGGGAGACCTGGATTAGGGGGTGTTCGGGTAGCCAGACTATACCTTCAGCCGGACTCCAGGACTATGAAGATACAAGATTGAAGACTTCGTCCCGTGTCTGGATGGGACTTTCCTTGGCGTGGAAGGCAAGCTTGGCGATGCGGATATTCAAGATCTCCGACCATTGTAACCGACTCTATGTAACCCTAACCCTATCCGGTGTCTATATAAACCGGAGGGTTGTAGTCCGTAGGGAATCAACTCCATATACAACAATCATACCATAGGCTAGCTTCTAGGGTTTAGCCTCCTTGATCTCGTGGTAGATCTACTCTTGTACTACCCATATCATCAATATTAATCAAGCAGGAGTAGGGTATTACCTCCATCGAGAGGGCTCGAACCTGGGTAAAAAACATCGTGTCCCTTGTCTCCTGTTACCATCCGGCCTTGACGCACAGTTCGGGACCCCCTACCCGAGATCCGACGGTTTTGACACCGACATTGGTAATTTCATTGAGAGTTCCTCTGTGCCATCACAATCAGGAAGGATGCCTCCTCCCGTCTTTAAAGACGGCGTCGTTGCTAAGGGAGCCTTGGCTGTCGGCCAAACCCTCCGGCTAGGTGGTTTCCTCATGACCGCCTGTTCGGCTGTTGCGCCGACGGTGACCTCTCGGGTCATCAAAATCAACCTACACGTCAGCTCGCAGCTCATCGAGCAGCTAGATCCAGTGGAGCTCTCTTCCGTAAATGATCTCTTGGATCGCATCGCCGCCCTGGGGGTCGCTACGGATTACGACCAGGTTGGGCTTCAACACGATCTAAGAGAAATTAACTCTCCCCAAGTCACCCACCACGTTGCTGTGATAGAGACGTTGTGCGGCAACCCTTCATCTATTTTATGGACTAGCTACGTCTGAATTCCCGACCCCTCCAAGCCGGATACCCGCGGAGGGGGAGATATAACTCAAGACTTGAGCTTAGGATCAGGCAACGGGCCAGATTCACTGGACAACATCCAAGAATCCGAACTTCAAAGTTCGAAAACTCTTCGGCCTCCGAATCATGGATTGGGTGAGGTTTCAGATTCAACGACCCCCGCCCACCCGATCATAAGCGATCTCTCCCAAATCAGGAAGAGGCCCGAGGAAACAGTACATCATTATTGGGCCAGATTCCTCCTGGTTATGAATGGGATAAAGGATTGCCGCGAGGAAGGCGCAATCTCAATTTTTTGCGGTAATTGCACGGACAAGTGAATCCTTAACGCCGTAAGTCGTTGTGATATCACACGCTTCGCTGACTTGGCGTCCATAGTACAAAAATATTGTGCGATGGAAAGCGCCTGGAAAACCGAAATAAATTTTTGGGATAATCCGGCCTTGAATAGTAATCTCGTCCGAACTAAGAGGGTGCATCATCACAGGACACCCGGGATAAACACCAAAAAGCCAAAACCCTCTACAGGGCAAGGAACTGTACTGGAAAGATGGCTTGATGGACCCTGTAGAATTCACAGTACAGAGGATGCCACACCAACTCACAGCCTTAGAGCATGTTGGATACTCCGGCAGGTGGCCAAAATCGGCGAGGACCTCTTAATTCCGGAGGCCGCAAAAAGCCAGCCCAAGGACACCAGTACCGTTCTCACGGTCTTCGAGACTTTCGCATCAAACAATGGGCGAAAAAGAACACTCCGCAGCCTCGCCAAAGTCTATCAAGTTGCAACAATAAATCCATGGAGCGACACTGCCATTACCTTCAACGCAAGTGATGAACCTAGATTCCGAACAGCCCGAGCACCAGCCGCATTGGTCCTCAGTCCCATAGTGGACGGCTTTCGCCTCACCAAGGTGCTCATGGATGGAGGCAGCAGACTAAACCTCATTTATGAGGAAACCCTTCAAAAAATGGAAATAGACTGGAACCGCGTCGAGCGAAGCAGCACAACCTTTAAAGGAATAATCCCCAGTCGGAGAGCGTGCTGCACAGGAAAAATCACACTAGATGTGGTGTTCGGCAAGCCATATAATTATAGGTCCGAAGAAGTCATGTTTCAGGTGGCCCCGTTTAAGAGCGGATATCACGCTTTACTAGGGCGGGAAGCATTCACAATCTTCCAAGCAACACCCCATTACGGGTACATGAAGCTTAAGATGCCCGGGCCGAATGGAATTATCACTCTAGCTAGTGATTCGAACATAGCACTCCGCGCCGAAAACAAGACGGCCGCATTAGCCCTTGAGGCACTATCCGAAGCCTTAGCGGCCGAGGAACTGACTGCGCTACATTCCACGATTAACAAGGATGATGTGATACTCGACAAGAGATCCAAATCCTCATCCTTCAAGCCAGCTGACGAAATAGTCAAATTCCAGGTCCATCCAACGGACCCCAATAAAACAGCTTCCATCGGGGCATGACTGAACCCTGATGTAGACGTCGCACTACGAGAGTTCCTACGAGAGAACTGGGACATTTTCGCCTGGCACCCTTCAGACATGCCAGGGATCCCACGCAGGCTGGCTGAACACAGCTTAAATATCCTAAAAGGATTCAAACCTGTCAAACAAGCCCTTCGGCGTTTTTGCGAACCCAAGAGACAGGCTATGGGAGAGAAGCTAGCCAAGCTATTGGAGGCCGGATTCATTAGAGATATAAAACATCCGGACTGGCTAGCAAACCTGGTGATGGTACCAAAGAAGGACAAATCCTGGCGCCTGTGTGTCAATTTTAAAGACCTTAACAAGGCTTGCCCAAAGGATCCCTTCCCCCTGCCCCGTATCGATCAAATTATCGATGCCACCGCAGGACACGATTCGTTGTGTTTCCTCGACGCATACTCCGGTTACCATCAAATCAAGATGGCAGAATCAGACCAAGCCGCAACAGCATTCATCACACCATACGGCCCATTCTGCTTCAACACAATGCCCTTCGGGCTGAAAAACGTCGGCGCAACATATCAGCGCATGATCCAGACATGTCTGGCAAACCATATCAGCAAAACAGTGGAGGCGTATGTCGATGATGTGGTCGTCAAATCAAGACATGTCGAATCTCTAGTAGATGACTTGAGGCGTACATTCGATAACCTCCGACAATATGACATCAAGCTCAACCCAGAAAAATGCGTCTTCGGCGTTCCAGCCGGAAAGCTCTTGGGGTTCATTGTATCCGGTAGAGGAATTGAAGCAAACCCAGCCAAGATCCGAGGTTTGTCACAATTGAATGTCCCAAAGGACCTTAAACAAATACAAAAATTAACCGGGTGCGTGGTGGCTTTAAGCCGCTTCATCTCCCGCTTGGGAGAAAAGGCACTACCCCTTTATCGCCTCCTTCGGCACACCAAACACTTCGAGTGGACGGATGCTACCACGGCCGGACTTGATGAAATAAAAGCCACATTAGCAACAAACCCAGTCCTGGCCACGCCAATCACCAGCGAACCAATGTTATTGTACATTGCAGCAACACACCAAGTTGTCAGCGCAGTGCTCGTTGTCGAGCGGGAAAGGGACGGACACAAATTCCCCCTTCAAAGGCCGGTCTACTACATGTCCACTGTCCTCACTCCATGCAAATCACGGTACCCGCATTATCAAAAGATTGCATACGCGGTATTCATGGCATCCCGGAAGCTACGACACTACTTTCAAGAGTTTTCCATAACAGTAGCCTCGGAAGTGCCACTAAACGATATTGTCAACAACCGCGATGCAACGGGCCGGATTTCAAAATGGGCCATCGAGCTTCTCCCGTTCGATATAACCTATAAGCCACGGCGAGCTATTAAATCGCAAGTTTTGGCCGACTTCGTCGCAGAATGGACGGAGGCCGAGCTCCCTAAAGAGTACGGCACATATTCAAATTGGATTATGCATTTCGACGGCTCCAAAATGTTGGCCGGACTGGGGGCCGGCGTCGTCCTGACGTCCCCCACAGGAGACACAGTCCAATATGTGCTCCAAATCATGTACACGGATTCCAACAATGCAGCCGAATATGAGGCCCTCCTACATGGTCTCCGGATAGCAGTATCCATGGGTATCCAGCGCCTAGAGATACGCGGGGATTCAAACCTCGCGATATCCCAAATAAATGGAGACTTCGACGCCAAAGACCCAAAAATGGTAGCTTACCGCAACGCCGTCCTAAAAATGTCAGCTCGGTTCGAAGGGCTGGAGTTTCACCATATAGCCCGAGAAAACAATCAAGCAGCGGACGTCCTGGCACGCATCGGAGAAAAACGCGATGCAGTTCCTCCCAACATCTTTTTGGAAAGATTGTTCAAGCCATCCGTAGCATGGGAGGGGGGAACCCGCAAATAACAGCCCGGACCCAGCCGCACCACTCGACGCCGAACAATCTGACACAATTGGAGGCTCTGCCAATGAAATTACACCTTCAACCCACGTAATAATGGCGGTTATCGCCCCGTGGACAGAACCATTCCTAGCCTACCTTACTAGGAAGGAACTCCCGGAGGACCAAAACGAGGCTCGCTGCATAGTGCGGCGATCTAAAGCCTATAGAGTCCATGAGGGAGAGCTTTATAAGAAAAGCACAACCGCAGTCCTTCAAAGGTGCGTCTCCGAAGAGGAAGGGCGGAACATTCTAGCTGAAATTCATGCCGTACTCGGTGGTCACCACGCCGCTGCTCGGTACCTTGTTAGCAAGGCTTTCCGTACAGGCTTTTATTGGCCGACGGCACGGGCAGACGCTCAGGACCTAGTCCAACAATGCGCTGGTTGCCAACTTTTTGCCAACCAAAGCCATATGCCACCCACCGCACTCCAAACTATACCCATCACCTGGCCTTTTGCGGTCTGGGGGCTTGACATGGTCGGACCCCTTAAAGGTGGGACCAATAGGAAAAAATACTTACTGGTCATGGTGGATAAGTTCACCAAATGGATAGAAGCCAAGCCTGTTAAAACGGCCGAATCTGGACCTGTGATAGACTTCATATCCGGGGTTGTACACCGTTATGGCGTCCCCCACAGCATCATAACCGATAATGGTACAAACTTTACCGCCGACGAGGTAAAACTCTGGTGCAAAAACATGGGCATCAAGCTCGATTATGCTTCCGTCTATCACCCACAAACCAACGGCCAGGTCGAACACGCAAATGGTCTTATCATGAGCGTCATTAAACCCAGACTGGTGCGGTCCTTCAAGGAATCTAACACGCACTGGGTAGAGGAGCTCGACTCCGTGCTATGGGGGCTGCGGACCACGCCAAATCGCACCACCGGATACACACCATTTTTTATGGTGTATGGCGCAGAGGCAGTTCTGCCCTACGACATAATTCATGACTCACCTAGAGTGCGCATGTACGAAGAAAGAGAAGCCAAGCTCGATCGGCAGGACAACTTGGACGCCTTGGAGGAGGAGTGTGACGTGGCAAAAGCCCATTCCCCATTTTATCAACAGCAGGCCCGAAGATATCAAAGCAGAGAAGTACGGGCCAAAAATTACAATGTTGGCGAACTAGTTCTACGCCTGCCGGATAAGAAAAAGTACAAACTCAAGCCCAAGTGGGAAGGTCCATTCATAATCGACCAAGTCCTGACTAGTGGGGCGTACCGCCTGCGAGATGCGTCGGATAACCGACTCGAGCCGAACCCGTGGAACGCCACCCGTCTCCGAAGATTCTATGCCTCGCACGGACTCTGTGTTCGTCTCCTTCCTCTGTCCATTTTTTTGCATTTTCTTTGTCTTACATTTCTCTCCTTCCCCTCTTTTCTTTTATAGTCCTTAAAGGCTCATCTAGTGACGCGCCACTCGCGCTCATTAAACCTGGGGGCTTCTTTAACAGAAGCTTATTTATACGGGCTTCACGCCCAACACATGCATCAAACTTCCGCATGTACCTTTTTCTTCACCATTATATGCATCGATATGACTTAAGTTTTGGCCAAGCTGGGTTGCCTGGCTCCTGCGCTTACCCCTACGTTCCCGATTGTTCGGCTAGGCGGTAAAGGGAGCACCTCTGCAATTGTTACTGCCGGGTCAGCCGGATGTTTACCTCAGACTGGGTGAAGCCGAAAGCTAGCGTTCTTAAGAGAATATTCGGTCGGTGAAATAAAAGATGATCTTTTTACTCATTTTATGCGCCCCCAGATACTTTTTCTGCATCTTTTCACGCAGTCCGGACATGCACTTTAGGGCATGCCTCCCAGCGAAAGGAACCCTTAACGGAACTATTCTCTCTGGAAGATGTTTCTTACTAACCATGTAATATAACATAACTAGTTGGGCACTTGTCTGATAAAGCACTAATGACCCCTACGCCTGGTCTCCACGCATAGCCCGGTTCTTATATAACCGCTATGGTATTCGGACGCACTCCGGACCGTCAGGTCCCGAGGTTGAAGCGAAAAGGTCGGCAACGACAAACGATCTACAATCCGGCTAGAAGGCATTAAACATGTCAATTCAAAATTACATAGTCATTCTGACTGATTGTATTCCTCTTCTATACCATCTAACAGGTTGTCTAATTTACAGTCCTGCTGGGAATACTTCGCGGCTAACTCTACTTGGCCGTATACTAAGCTTACAGGGATCTCCTTCCCGTTAGGCCCCACTGGTCCGACCTCGGCCATGTGGTTTGGGTCGGACTTCGCAAAACGGGTCCTCACCATGGCCCAGGCCTCCCTAGCGCCTTGTCGGCAGGCCGATATCTTCCACAACCGGAAGCACCGCCGAGCTCCCTTCAGCTTCTCCGCAAGCTCTCCAAGGCCCTCAGACATGGAGTGGGCAGGCCATAAGGCTTGGGCAACGCCTCGCATCGCCTACCGAATTCGCTCATGCAGTTGCATGAGTTCAGGAAGAAGGTCACCCATAGAACCGGGCATCTCCTCTGCAGGACGACCTGTGAGCATACCTACAGACATTACTCTGTTAGTCGACTTCCTCGCCGAACTCTTTTTTCAAAGTTCGTTCAAGCACTTACTAAATATGCCGCGTCGAAGCCGCTGATTCTCCTTCGTGGAGTCCGACAGCTGGCCATGAACATCTTTAAGTTCGACGTCCAGCCTGGTGTTGGCATCCTGAAGATCATTCTTCTCTCGCCTCCCCTTTGTCAATGTACTCTCACCCGCCTTTAGCCGGCGTAAGAGTTGTTGCTTTTCCGGATCGAGTCCGGCGCCATCTGCAATATGATTGGTCAGATTTGCACCCACACCGCACAATACTAATCTTTCGAAGTGTATCTTACCTGAGGGGGTCTCTTTGGGCTCCCCTGCTGCGGCTAGTGCGGCCTCTAGTTGGGCCTTGCACTTTTCCAGCTCCTGGGATAGTACAGTATTCTTCTCTGTAAGAAGTTGCATATTAAATGATCCTTAAATCAGTTTCTCTAATTGCTTCAAGTCTCGGGGGCTACTGGCATATATATATTTAACCAAATTTTTCTTACCCGTATGTCTTTTACATACTGCTCCGTGGCTCTGGCTAAACCATTTTGAGCGGCACGGAGGTACGCATCTCCCGAATTAAAGGCATCTAAAGCCTCTTGGGAGAAACAAGCATCGCGTAGAACTGTCCGGCGATGCCTGTGGTTCATGGCACTCTCCACTTTAGAATTTGTGGCAGACAGCCTATCCGCATCCTCTGTTGGAGGAGCGTCCGGTGCGCGCCTTGTGCTCGCCTCCGATTCCTGGCCAGATGTTGGAGCCTGGCTGGTGGAGGCGCGATTGGCAACCTCTCCGGATGTAGTCCGGCGAGGTCTCTTCGTTCTGAAGATAGCACGAACGTTAATATGCCCTGACAGAATAACACTAGGGAAACAGAGGGTGCGCTATACCTTTGCGCCGGCATCTCAGTCCGGACTTCATTCCTTTTTACCCCACGGGGCCCTGCGGCCCCTCGTTGGCTAGCCGCCGCAGGTTCAGCCTCCTGCCTCGGAAATCTCCCCTGCAAAACATGGCTGTCGTCAGAAACACCAGGCTACATGAGGGTGGAATCTCTTTCAAGGGAATAAGACCCCGGTTTCTGTCACCTGGGAGGCCGGGATTAACCCTGGGTAATCCGCCGTAATGGCTACCAAGGTATTGTCCTTGCTTAGCTAATGGAACACCCCGTCGATAAGCTCTACCATATGTCCGGATCCTCCTCGCAGTCCGGATTGAGGGACCGTTCTGGGTCCTCGGGCTGTGGAGGGCGGCTGCTTATATCCTTTACCTCATGTCGCAGTTCCTGCATTGAAGTCGTTAGACTACCCATCTAACCATGGGAGTATAAAACAAACGGGCAAGTGCAATTGTTCACTTACCCAACTTGAAGGATCGTACATACTGAATCCAGCCCGCGGGTTGACACGGAGGAATTCCTCCTTTTCTCCCTTGTACAAAGAGGATAAGATATTTACTAAGGCGGCGGCTGAGGCCGGCCCCTTACGACCGTAACGTGTGGCTTCATCCTCCCTGTTGAAATCCCACATGGGGTGGCCTCTATATTGAAGCGGCTGCACCCCCCCCCCCCCGCATAATACATGCGGCCATGACTCCAATCATGGTTAGTCCGGAATGAGCCAACAGTCTTATCCGACCCATCAGGTAAAGGACATCTCTGTCGCTTTCTCTCTGAGAGCTCCGCGGACACCAGCTCAAGCGTTTCTTCAATGGAGCACTATTGAACTCAGGGAGACCGACCCGGATAGGGTCCGGTAGCGGGACGTCATATATATAAAACCATTCCGAAGGCCAGTCCTCGGACGCCTTCTTTGGGGTTCCGGATAGGTATCCGGTCCCGGCGATGCGCCATACTTCGGCTCCGCCCACTTGGTATATAGACCCCTCTTTAGAACGGGGCACCAGGCAGAATAACCTCTTCCACAGAGCGAAATGAGCCTCAACGCCTAAAAATAGCTCGCAAAGGGCGACGAAACCCGCAATATGCAATACGGAGGCGGGCGTGAGATTGTGCAGCTGGAGGCCGTAGAACTCCAGAAGCCCGCAGAGAAATGGGTGAATTGGAAATCCCAGTCCCCTTATTAGATAGGGGACGAGGCACACCCGCTCTCCTTTAGAAGGATTGGGGGTGCTCTCCACTTGTTTTCCGCCATTGTAGGTGGCGAGACCGGCTCGGACCGGGACCATGTATGCCTGAGGTAGAAATCCCTTCGCCTGAAGCGATG
Source organism: Triticum aestivum (assembly GCF_018294505.1). Lineage (NCBI taxonomy): Eukaryota > Viridiplantae > Streptophyta > Magnoliopsida > Poales > Poaceae > Triticum > Triticum aestivum. The sequence goes on along the minus strand of NC_057800.1, from coordinate 149,916,483 downwards.
CTAACTCGCTATGCGGGATGGTGCAACTCTCCCAGTCCCCGGGTTTGGGACCAGAGCGGCGAGGGGAGGAGCTGCGACGGCTGGTCATGTTGGAATGGACCTTTGCTGGAAGCGCTCTGATGATAACTCGCGGAAAGGAGAAGATGTGGTTTGGACCTAAATCCCCATCTTGTTAAATAGGCGGCTCGTTTATACGGCTAGAGGTGAGGATGTAAAAACGCCCCAGCTTTTCGCATTCGTTTCACACGTGGAAGACGGCCATTATTGGGCGTGGAAGCCGAGGAGCACCACATTACAAAAATCAGACATTGTTCCTACAGGTACACAAGATTTGGAGAAGAACCCTCCTTGCAATGCCGAACAATCTGCGCGCCGGACTCGTCATCATTGAAGCCTGGTTCGGGGGCTACTGAGGGAGTCCTAGATTAGGGGGTGTTCGGGTAGCCGGACTATACCTTCAGCCGGACTCCAGGACTATGAAGGTACAAGATTGAAGACTTCGTCCCGTGTCCGGATGGAACTTTCCTTGGCGTGGAAGGCAAGCTTGGCGATGTGGATATTCAAGATCTCCTACCATTGTAACCGACTCTATGTAACCCTAACCCTATCCGGTGTCTATATAAACCGGAGGGTTGTAGTCCGTAGGGAATCAACTCCATATACAACAATCATACCATAGGCTAGCTTCTAGGGTTTAGCCTCCTTGATCTCATGGTAGATCTACTCTTGTACTACCCATGTCATCAATATTAATCAAGTAGGAGTAGGGTATTACCTCCATCGAGAGGGCCCGAACCTAGGTAAAAAACATCGTGTCCCTTGTCTCCTGTTACCATCCGGCCTTGACGCACAGTTCGGGACCCCCTACCCGAGATCCGCCGGTTTTGACACCGACAGGCTCCGTCTCTGATCAACAGGGGACCCACGAGGGTGGAGGGCGCGCCCCCCTACCTCGTGGCCTCCTGTTTCTTTTCTTGACGTAGGGTCCAAGTCTCTCGGGTCTTGTTCGTTGAGAAAATCATGTTCCCGAAGGTTTCATTCCGCTTGGACTCTGTTTGATATTCCTTTTCTTTGAAACCCTAAAACGGGCAAAAAAACTGCAATTCTGGGTTGGGCCTCCGGTTAATAGGTTAGTCCCAAAAATAATATAAAAGTGGATAATAAAGCCCATAATGTCCAAAACAATAGATAATATATCATGGAGCAATCAAAAATTACAGATACGTTGGAGACATATCAAGCATCCCCAAGCTTAATTCCTGCTCGTCCTTGAGTAGGTAAATGATAAAAACAGAATTTTGTATGCGGAGTGCTACTTGGCATAATTTTAATGTAATTCTTCTTAATTGTGGTATGAATATTCAGATCCGAAAGATTCAAGATGAAAGTTCATATTGACATAAAAATAATAATACTTCAAGCATACTAACTAAGCAATTATGTCTTCTCAAAATAACATGGCCCAAGAAAGTTCATCCCTACAAAATCATATAGTTTAGTCCTGTTTCATTTTCGTCACGAAAGAATGCTCTCATCATGCACAACCCCGATGACAACCCAGGCAATTATTTCATACTTTAGTAATCTCAAACCTATAAACTTTCACTCAATATATGAGCGCGAGCCATGGACATAGCACTATGGGTGGAATATAATATAATGAGGGGGGTTATGTGGAGAAGACAAAAAAGGAGAAAGTCTCACATCAACAAGGCTAATCAATGGGCTATGGATATGCCCACCGATTGATGTTAATGCAAGGAGTAGGGATTGCCATGCAACGGATGCACTAGAGCTATGAATGTATGAAAGCTCAACAAAAGAAACTAGTGGGTGTGCATCCAACTTGCTTGCTCATAAAGACCTAGGGCACTTGAGGAAGCCCATTGTTGGAATATACAAGCCAAGTTCTATAATGAAAAATTCCCACTAGTATATGAAAGTAACAAAACAAGAGACACTCTATCATGAAGATTACGGTGCTACTTTGAAGCACAAGTGTGGCATAGGATAGTAACATTGTCCCTTCTCTCTTTTTCTCTCATTTTTTGGGCCTTCTCTTTTTTATGGCCTTTCTCTTTTTATGGCCTTTCTCTTTATTTGGGCCTTCTCTTTTTTTATATATTCCTCACTTGGGACATGCTCTAGAAAATGATGATCATCACACTTCTATTTATTTACAACTCAATGATTACAACTCGATACTACAACAAAGTATGACTCTATATGAATGCCTCTAGCGATGTACCGGGATAGGCAATGGACCAAGAGTGACATGTATGAAAGAATTATGAACGATGGCTTTGCCACAAATACTATGTCAACTACATGATCATGCTAAGCAATATGACAATGATGAATGTGTCATGATGAACGGAATGATGGAAAGTTGCATGGCAATATATCTCGGAATGGCTATGGAAATGCCATAATAGGTAGGTATGGTGGCTATTTTGAGGAAGATATAAGGAGGTTTATGTGTGAAAGAGCTTATCATATCACAGGGTTTGGCTGCACCGGCGAAGTTTGCGCCAACTCTCAATGTGAGAAAGGGCAATGCACGGTACCGAAGAGGCTAGCAAGGATGGAAGGGTGAGATTGCGTATAATCCATGGACTCAACATTAGTCATAAAGAACTCACATACTTATTGCAAAAATCTACAAGTCATCAAAAACCTCGGTACTACGCGCATGCTCCTAGGGGGATAGATTGGCAGGAAAAGACCATCGGTCGTCCCCGACCGCCACTCATAAGGAAGACAGTCAAATAACACCTCATGTTTCAAATTTGTTGCATAATGTTTACCATACGTGCATGCTACGGGACTTGAAAACTTCAACACAAGCATTTCTCAATTTCACAACTACTCAACTAGCACGACTTTGATATTATTACCTCCATATCTCAAAACAATCATCAAGCATCAAGCTTCTCTTAGTATTGAAATCACTCATAAGAAAATTTTACTAATCTTGAATACCTAGCATATTAGGATTTTAAGAAAATTACCATGCTATTAAGACTCTCAAAATAATCTAAGTGGATCATGAGAGATCAATATTTTCTATAAAACAAATCCACCACCGTGCTCTAAAAGATATAAGTGAAGTAGTAGAGCAAAACTATATAACTCAAAAGATATAAGCGAAGCACACAGAGTATTCTAACAAATTCCAAATCATGTATGGCTCCCTCAAAAGGTGTGTACAGGAAGGATGATTATGGTAAACTAAAAAGCAAAGACTCAAATAATACAAGACGCTCCAAGCAAAACACATATCATGTGGCGAATAAAAATATAGCTCCAAGTAAAATTACCGATAGAAGTAGACGAAAGAGGGGATGCCTTCCGGGGCATCCCCAAGCTTTGGCTTTTAGGTGTCCTTAGGTTATCTCGGGGGTGCCATGGGCATCCCCAAGCTTAGGCTCTTGCCACTCCTTGTTCCATAATCCATCAAATCTTTACCCAAAACTTGAAAACTTCACAACACAAAACTTAAAGTAGAAAATCTCGTGAGCTCCGTTAGCGAAAGAAAATAAAAGACCACTTCAAGGTACTGTAATGAACTCATTCTTTATTTATGTTGGTGTTATACCTACTGTATTCCAACTTCTCTATGGTTTATAAACTATTTTACTAGCCATAGATTCATCAAAATAAGCAAACAACACACGAAAAACAGAATCTGTCAAAAACAGAACAGTCTGTAGTAATCTGTAGCTAGCGCACGATCTGGAGAACCAAAAATTCTAAAATAAATTGCTGGACGTGAGGAATTTATCTATTAATCATCTGAAAAAACAATTAACTAAATATCACTTTCCAAATAAAAATGACAGCAGTTCTCGCGAGCGCTAAAGTTTCTGTTTTTTACAGCAAGTTCAACAAGACTTTCCCCAAGTCTTCCCAACGGTTGTACTTGGCACAAACACTAATTAAACACAAAAAAACAATCAAAACAAAGGCTAGATAAATTATTTATTACTAAATAGGAGCAAATAGAAAGGAATAAAAATAAAATTGGGTTTCCTCCCAACAAGCGCTATCGTTTAACGCCCCTAGCTAGACATAACAATTAAGCATAGATCTAGGTATTGCCATCTTTGGTAGGCAATTCTTCAATGAGGCATCTACCATCCTTAGGAATTTCTTTCTTTTTATTAATTATCAAACTTTTAGGCACAAGATCAAAAAATTCATTTGTAACAAATGGTTCCTTAATGATAGCAAAAAGATTGGGAAGAATACTTATTGATTTGAGATCCGCATTTTCCTTACTAGATGATTCACCCTTATTTTTAGGAACGTACATAAGCTTGGCAACTTTTGTCGGAGAAATGGGCCACGGGTAGGCCAACCCGAGGCCCAGAACCTTTCAAGACATCGGGGCAAGCTGCGCCCCTCAAGACCCCAGGACAAAGAGCCGCCTTCTGAGAAGTCGGCGGCAAGACGGTCGACTTCCCACAGGCGGCCGAATCCCAGGTACGACTTCAGGATAAGCCGACTCCTGACTAGCGACTTCCAGAGAAGCTGGCTTTGGGGAGCTGGCCCGCGACTCCAATAAACCCCATGACCTCATCAAGAGGGACGGGGCTGAGGAGTGGCTACAATGAAGCCCACTCCCGCCCCTTACCGAGGGCGGGCATGGCCACAGCATGCCGTACCCCAGAAGATCTTCGTGCGGCGTGGCGCTGTTGCCATGCCGGCCCTGACATCAGCACCGCAGGACCAAATCTTGCACCCACGAAGGCTTTTCTTTACGTCCTTGGGGCATCGGGTCCCACCAGCCAACGGCACCCAAGAAGACGACAAGTGTACCACCAGTCGGACTCGTTGGGAGCCGGCCCCCGGGAGTCGGCCAAGCCCTCCCCCGGGGCCCACGCGCCATTAATCCGATGCGATGGAGAGTGGCAATAGTGATCGCCCGCCAAGCGGCGGGGCTGTTGCCACGACCCCATGATCAAGCCCGCGTCATCAGAAGCACAACTACAGTAATCAGCAGCCGGCAAGACCCGCCCGCGGTGGACGCGGCCTGTCGGCTCCGTACCAGACCAGTCGGCGGGCCCCAGTAGTTGGCAGAGAAGACGGAGGCCAGAGGCACTGACGGCTGGGCCCGCGCCCAGCCGGATTACCATTGTACCCCTGGGGGTAGGCCTATATAAACCCTCCAGGGCACCCATGCAAAGGGTTGGAATCCATTAGCTCTAGACCAGATCATATAGGAGGGAGAGAGCTAGCCTTGCCCTCTCCTACCTCCAGGAAACAGCTCAAGGAATGGCTATGGAAATGCCATAATAGGTAGGTATGGTGGCTGTTTTGAGGAAGGCATGTGGTGGGTGTATGGTACCAGCGAAAGTTGAGCGATACTAGAGAGGCTAGCAATGGCGGAAGGATGAGAGTGCGTATAATCCATGGACTCAACATTAGTCATAAGAACTCACATACTTATTGCAAAAATCTATTAGTTATCGAAACAAAGTACTACGTGCATGCTCCTAGGGGGTAGATTGGTATGAAAAGACCATCGCTCGTCCCCGACCGCCACTCATAAGGAAGATAATCAATAAATAAATCATGCTCCGACTTCATCACATAACGGTTCACCATACGTGCATGCTACAGGAATCACAAACTTTAACACAAGTATTTCTCAAATTCACAACTAATCAACTAGCATGACTCTAATATCACCATCTTCATATCTCATCAAGTATCTAACTTCTCATAGTATTCAATGCACCTTTTATGATAGTTTTTATTATACCCATCTTGGATGCCTATCATATTAGGACAAATTTTATAGCCAAAGCAAATTACCATGCTGTTCTAAAAGATTCTCAAAATAATATAAGTGAAGCATGAGATATCAATAGTTTCTACAAAATAAAGCCACCACCATGCTCTTAAAGATATAAGTGAAGCACTAGAGCAAAATTATCTAGCTCAAAAGATATAAGTGAAGCACATAGAGTATTCTAATAAATTCTGATTCATGTGTGTCTCTCCAAAAGGTGTGTACAGCAAGGATGATTGTGGTAAACTAAAAGGCAAAGACTCAAATCATACAAGATGCTCCAAGCAAAACACATATCATGTGGTGAATAAAAATATAGCCTCAAGTAAAGTTACCGATAGACGAAGACGAAAGAGGGGATGCCTACCGGGGCATCCCCAAGCATAGGTTTTTGGTTGTCCTTGAATTTTACCTCAGGGTGCCTTGGGCATCCCCAATCTTAGGCTCTTGCCACTCTTTATTCCAAAATCCACCAAATCTTTACCCAAAACTTGAAAACTTCACAACACAAAACTCAACAGAAAATCTCATGAGCTCGGTTAGTATAAGAAAACAAACCACCACTTCAAGGTACTGTAATGAACTCATTATTTATTTATATTGGTG